>NW_024885134.1:0-26638 GCF_019232065.1 Centrocercus urophasianus | reverse complement strand
TGACTGCAGATCAAGAGGTCCCTGGTTCAACTCCAGGTGCCCCCTTTTTACCTTCTTTTCCAACCTTTTTTCTTCCCAAGTCCTTCATAGACACGATCCTTATTCTTCAGAGGTCTTCAAGATCACTTGTACCAAACTGCTAACAAAAAAAAGAAAAGCTTTCCAGTTTTCCCGTGGTTCTCCTGAGCAACACGCGTACAGGCAAATAGCACAGTGCAGTAGAGACGATGCAGGTCTCGTTTTTCCTGCCTGAGCAGTTGTTGCTAATTGAAGTAATTTCTAGAAAGCCGCATACTCCATGCATGACAGGTGTCTCTGCCCCCGCGGGGATCGAACCCGGCACCCCAGCAGCCGCAGGCAGCGGCGCTGCCCTTGAGCCACGCCCCCACCGCTGAGCCGCCCCAAAGCCCCGTTTCGCGGGCTCACGTAGCTCAGGGGCAAAGCGCCGGGCTGGGAGCCGAAACGTCCCCGGTTCTAAGCCCGCACCGAACGGCGCGGAACCCCGCTCGCGTCCTCGAGTTTTCGCTCGGCGACGCCGCGGTTCGGTGCGAAGCCCTGGGGAACGGGGTGACAACGGCAAACAGCGGCCTGCAGCTCCGGTTATCGCTACAGCACGCCGTAGCACCAAGCGCCGCCCGCCTCCTCCTATCCCTTCGGTAAGACCGTTAAGCGCCGCGCCGGAAGTGACGTATATCACACGCGACGAGTTGAGAGGAGACGGCGGCGCATGTTGATGACGCACAGCGGGCCCAGTAGCCGAGGAGAAGCCGAGCAGCCATGGGGGGAGGCGACTTGGTGAGATGGGGCCCGGGATGCGGGGGGGGACCGGGAGCTTCCTCCAGGCCGCTGGGATCCCGGTGACGGCTTCGAGGCCGGGGCCGTCCGTTCGAGCTGTTCGCGGCGGGGCCGGGCCTGGCGCTGCGGCCCTGCTCGGTGAGAGAACGCCCGGGGCCTTCGGTAAGAGGCCCTGTGCCGCGTCCCGCGTTCCTTGCAGAACCTGAAGAAGAGCTGGCACCCCCAGACCCTGCGCAATGTGGAGAAAGTGTGGAAGGCCGAGCAGAAATATGAGGCCGAGAGGAAGAAAATCGAGGAGCTGCAGCGGGAGCTGCAGGAGGAAAGGGCCCGAGAGGAGATGCAGCGATATGCTGAGGATATGGGCACTGTCCGGTGAGCAGAGCCAGGGCCTGAGCGTGGGGCTGCCGGTCCGGGCAGGGGGAGGACCAGTGCTTCGTATTGAAGGGGGTCCATGTGCTTCTGGTATCTCTGAGAAACAGAAATTTGTACCCCGAATTTATAATTTCTGATAATTTCACACTAGAAGCTTTCCACTTACTTCATAAGCTTTAAACTGCAGCTTAGCTTTATACCTCTGTGACAGAAAATATGATGACTTGTTTTGCAATAGGAAAAGAGAAGAAAAGTTGGAGTGGATGTACCAGGGTCCTGGGGGCATGGTGAACAGGGAGGAGTATCTCATGGGTCGCCCTGTGGACAAGTACGTCTTTGAGAAGACAGAGGACAAGGATGCTGGCTGCTCCAGTGAGACAGGACTGCTCCCAGGCTCCATTTTTGCCAAGTCAGGTGCCAACTCTGTCCTGGACATGGCAAACAAAATCCGGGAGGATCCACTTTTCATGATCAGGTACTTAACGTGGAGCTGAATGCTGGAATAAATCAGAATAAATCAGGCAATGCAGCAGTGATGGCAGCTTGATGAGAGCTGTTTTAGTTGTGGGAAGTGTGCATGCAAATGCAAAGGTTGTTTTTCTTTGTTTATATATACATATATATAGATATATAGGCTCGTATATACAAACTTAGGTCACCCTTTTGTATGTGTGAGAATGCATCTGGTTGGCAGCATTGGAGCAAAATAGATGTTAACAGAATGAAAATTTGGCTTAACTTCCTCATTGCACTCTTCAGTGGGGGGGAAAAGGACAGAGTTTGCAGGAGTTGGACTAACGTTGCTGAATGAACAAAAGTTGGCTGTTAGAGCTTGTTTTAGTGTTGTATCTTTCATGAAAATGATGTTTAGAGTTGCTTGGGAATACTAATACTCTTCTTCCATCTGCTTTAGAAAGAGAGAGGAGGAGAAGAAGAGAGAGGTTCTGAATAATCCTGTAAAAATGAAGAAGATCAAGGAGTTGGTGGGTGACTCCATCGCGCTCTGTGGGTCTGTGCTGGGCCTTGCTGGGCTTTCTTTTGTCCCAGGAGAACTCCATTGCTTTGCCTTTTGATACTGACTGCCCAAGCGCAGGGACAGTAATTACTGCTAATCAATTGGTGTCTTTCTTTGTAGCTGCAAAACAGTTTGGATAAAAAGGAGAAAAAGAAGAAGAAAGAGAAGAAGAAGAAGCACAAGAAGCACCGGCGTCGCAGCTCCAGCAGTGAAAGTGCCAGCAGTGATGAGGAGCGAAGCAAAGCCAGGTAGGTTTTATTGTCTTTATTGTCTCGTTTGTTTTTCATCTGTTTCTGATCTTCTTTGAATCTCATCTTTCTAATTAATGCTCTTAATTTGCCTAAATATTACTGTATTGGTACTTTTGTTTTTTGCATTGGTGATTGATTTTTGCTGTTTTAGTAAGCAAAGCATAGGATCGCTGAAGTTCATCTGCTTCAAAACTGTTCTCTTTTTTGTTTAGGTCTCAGAAGAAATCTAGCAGCTCCTCCTGGAAACCCATTCCTTCTAAAGTGCCAGGATATGGCTTACAGGTAAGTCTGGCTGTTTTGCATGTCTCTTTCAGTAGCAGACTTGTTGGTTAGGGAACAGCAAAAGATCAGCTTGTTGCAAGAGGCTGCTTCTCCCATTAGAAGAGGGCTGTGAGGGATACATGATTTAACATGATTTAACAATGCTCACATTCACCTTGGTGCCTCTGAGCCCTGACCTGAAACTCTTCAGGTCCTGGTAGGATTTCTGTCCTCTCTGAGTTCAGTTCAGTTTTAATTCCCTTCCCAGAGCCACACACCTGTTTCAGTGTTGCATGTGATTGCCATAGCAGTTGCTTTACTGAGCACCACCAAAATGATCTTTTTAGACAGAGGTGTTCATAGGAACCTGGGAATTGAGACAAGTGAGTGCAGAGCAAAATGTTCACTGCCTGCAGCCCAACCTGAGGCTTCTGCAGCCTCGCTGTGTTGTGATGCTCTCACAGGACGTCTCTCCTGAGGGGCACTTTTGGATTTCAGGTTAGAGACTCTGACAGGAACCACAGATCTCGGAGTTCTCCAGCTGCTGGGCAGGGCAGAGCCTCCCACAGGCACCGCGAGCGCTCCAGGTCCAGGAGCACATCCCACTCCCCACAGAGATGCACGAACAAGAAGAGCTCAGAGCAATCTGGATGCAGGGGGTCGAGATCTCCTTCCAGACACAGTAAACAGTGAGTGTGGCTCAGCTGGGTAATACGAACTGCAAGGTGCAGGGGGGAGGAGATGTTCAGATCAAAATCCCTGCTAAAAAATCCAGGTAAAGCTTAGGGATGTGATAATATGTGTGTATCTCCTAAAAATAAGGGTGGTTCTGGGTTGCAGACATAGCAGTCGAGAGGAGAAAGGGAAAGCTGGAAGTCCTTCCCCCAAAAAGAGCTATCGGCGACAGCACCTTCCAGGTTACACCAGGTGAGCAAAATCTCTGCATGTTTTTGTGAAGCAGCTGCTGTCATCTGTGCACCAAATCTTGCTCTGTTGTCTGGAACTGACTGTCAGGCATCCAGAAGGGCAGTGCACTGTTCTGAAGTGCTTGGTTTGATCCCAGCTCTTGAGCTCAGTTGTCAGCTAACAGCCTCCCAAACCTCGTGGAATGGTTGTGATTCTGTGTGCCTCATGGTGGGGTGAAATCAGGCTTTGTCTCCTGGGTTAATTAAAAGCCTGCTGTTTAACTGCCGGCAGGAAACTTTGGTCTCGACAGTATCATCAATTGAAAAAGAAAAGCTGAAAAGGGGAAACCAAGCTCTTGCTGGAGTTGTTTGGTTGTTTAGACTTGTACTAAAAAACTTTGGGTGCTGAAGGAAAAGCAATTATTAAACAGCCCCAATTTTGGGGATAAATAGTCTTCAGGATTGGAAAGGAGGAGCTGGGTTGGGTGTAGCACGCTGCTGGTTTACAGCAGTGCTGTTTTCTGTACCTACAGAAAGATCTCCCCAGAGGAACTGGAGCGAAAACGGCAGGAAATGATGGAAAACGCCAAGTGGAGGGAAGAGGAGAGGGTGAACAACCTCAAGAAGCACCGAAAGGAGGAGGAACTGGAGAGAGAACTGGAGAAACTCGACTCTGGGGATGGAAAGTTCTTGCAGTGAGTGCCTTGGTGGTGTTCATTTTTTCACTGGTGGGAAGTGCAGGGCGCAGCTTCTCAGGAGTGTGTGATGGCATCGAGGTTTGAGATGAGAATACCGAGCACCCACCTGAAATACAGCATTGGATCTGTTAGAAGCCAAACTAAAGGCTGGTCGGTTCTTTGGGTGCAGGCTTTGATGTGGAATCATTTGCTGCTTTCCAGTTTAGAATCCCGTAGTTAATTGACTCGGGGATAACAAACCCTGCTGGAAACCATGTGATGTTTGGGAAGAGATTGATTTCTTTCCTTTTGTTGTTTTTCCTGCAGTCACTTTAAGCTGGAAAGTGCTTCTACTTCCACTTTAGAAGATCGGGTGAAGCGGAACATCCACTCCCTTCAGAGAACTCCTGCTGCCTTGGAAAAGAACTTTATGCAGAGATGAAGCTTGTTCTTCCTCTGCTTCTGTGCAGGAGTAAATTGGACCCTTGTTCCCCAAGGTGAGAGGCCTCCAGCACACGCTCAGTTCTCTCTCCAGGAACCATCTCCCAAAGAGCTGCTGAATTTCTGTGCTGCAGCCCACAGCGTGGTCTGAACTTCTGGCACTGTCAATGTGTTTGTGATGAGGATGATCCCTCAGGCAGACCTCAGCTGGAGAGCTCGTGAGCCCTTGTATCCTGCAGCACGTTGCCAGATCTCTTCCTGTTCTCCACCCTGATTCGTACCGGTTTTGTATATTGTTGTTATTAGATGATGCTGGGTGATAATTGCTTCCTACACTGGGCAGGTTATCTGCACTCTTTATTTGTAAGAGCAAAAGACCTATTTTTGTTAGTCCTTAAAAATCAGAGCAGGACAAATTCACGTGAGGTGAGTGGATGTGATAAAGCTCTGTGATGGACTGATGCCATTCTGCTTGACTGCCATCGTTCTGCTGTGGGTTTGGAGGGAGAGGTCAGACCAGGCTGTAAAATATCTTCTGTAGCCATTAATTGATTCCACTCACCTATTTCAATGATGTTTGGCCTGAGGGGAGCAGCTTCACAGGGAAAGGAAATGAGCAGAGCAGAACTGATGCAGCAAATATCTCTCTGGGATTTTGTAATGTAAGTAATGTGTATATGTACAGCAGTGAAGATTGTTTTGCTTTTTTTTTTAAAAAAAAAAAAAGGAGAAACTTTACGATTTTCAAATGTTTTTTGGTGGCTTTGTGGGGGCGAAGGTGTCGGATTCGCTGCCACAGCGGCTGGCAGACCGAGGGCTGCGTGCGGCCGCCGGCTCTGTGCGCGGAGCTGCGCGCTGCGGGCCCTTTAAGAGGCGGCAGTGACGTGCTCAGCGGCCCATTCATAATTCCAGGCGCCTCGTCGTTTATTGGCTCGCTCGGAAAGGGGTGTGGCCCGGGTTGCTACGTCACTCGGGGTGGGCGAAACCATCTCCGCACAGAGGGGGAGGGAGGTGCCTTTGTTTCCGCTTTCCCTCCCGTTCCGCCCGCCGCTCCAGCCGGTCCCCCTCGCAGCCTTGGCCGCGTTCCGTTTTTTCCCTCCCCTCCGCGCGCTGTGGCTGAGCGAACCGACGCTCGGCGCCGCGCTGCCCTGCCTGCATCCCCCGGCTCTCCCCCGTGGGGCGCGGCCGTGGTACCTCCCCGTCCCCTCCTCCTCCGCCTTCCGCCATCTTGGCGCCTCCTTAGAGCGGCGCCTGAGCGCTCGGCCGGCGGTGGAGCGAACCACCGCAGGGGCGGGGAAAGGGGGGGGAGGGAGGCGGGGACGGAACAACCGCCGCGGGGAGAGCGAGCTGGGAGCGGAGCGGCCGAGCCGGCCCCAGGGGTGACAGAGGCGGCCGGAACCGCTGAGAGCGGAGGGGCGTGCGCCGGGCCGGGCGGTGCCATGCGGAGGCGCTGGTAGGGGAGCGCCGGGGGAGGGGGGCTTTGCGGGGCCGTTCGGAGGCAGCCATGGCCTCGAATTGCGCGGGGGGATCGGCGGCGGGGAGCGGCGGAGCGGCTCTGGGTTCGGCACTCAGCGCCAGCAAAACCAAGACCAAGAAGAAACACTTCGTGTGCCAGAAGGTGAAGCTGTTCCGGGCTTCGGAGCCGCTGCTCAGCGTCCTCATGTGGGGGGCCAACCATACGGTGAGCAGCGGGCGGAACCCCCACCTCACCCCCCCTTTCTCTCCCGTCGGCGCGGAGCCTTCACCCCAGCGCCCTGCCTGCCGCAGGGGCTCGGAGGTGAATCCTCCTCGGCCCCGCTGCCCCTTTCTACCCCCGTCCCATTGCAGCCTTTCCCCCAAGCGCTGCCCTCCGGCACTCCTCTCCCCCGTTTCCCCGATGCCATTTGGGATGACGGCCCTTCCCGGAGGATGCTGTCTGTGGTCCAGGCGTGCATAGCTGGGAGCAGCCCCCCGGGGCACCCCTTATCACCAATCCCTGGTCTTCAATCCTAGGGCCGGATCTTAGTGAGGGGTCTGGGGGTGGGCCCTGGGGGGGGGCTCCATCCTGTATCATTGGGCCAATTTGCCCGGCCTTGAGTCGCTTTGACTCCCATCTTTCTGCTGGCCGTGCCACATCTGTGTGTTCCTGAGCTGGTCTGTTTCCCCCCAAAGCCCCAGGATGGAGCGAGGAGCTGCTCTGTGGGAACGGCTCAGCACTGCAGCCCACCTCCATTGGAGCTTCCTAAAATCACCCTTCTCTCTTCCTCTGGAAACCTTTCTTTCCTCCATAGCGTAGGCTGGAAGGGCTGCCCTTCCTCTGCGCTCTCTTGGATGTGGGTAATGATGATGTTCAGGTGGTTAAAATTAAGCAACCTCATCCCTTCCTCAATTAACACACCTTCAGGCTCAAAGGCACTCGTTTCTTGGCGGATGTTTCCTGGATCCCTTTCCTTCTCTGGGTTTAGCTTTTGCAGGAATAAACAACGCTTTGGGAAAACTAGGATTGTATTCCTGGCTTTCCTGATGGCGGAGTGAATCTTTCCTGTGTAGTTCAGCACTGTTGTTTCTCTGAGCCAAGGGATTTTCCCAATTCTTGCTGCTCCTCGTCCAAGAAGCCGGGCAATGAGTTGAACCAGGCTCTGATCAGCGATGCCCTTAGGAGCCCTGAAGAAGCAGTGAAGCTGGTAGGGCTTTTCTCTTTCGTTTGTGGCCTCTTAGGGCTGCTGGCTGCCGGCTCGCCCTCTTCTGTGGCTGGTGGGGCAGCCTCAAGTCTTTTTTAGGCTCTGGATCAGGGCCTGCAACTTCAGGACTGTTTGGCTGTGAAATATTTCTGCAAGCTGATAGTTCTCCTTGGTAGCTGTGTCCATGCAGATGGTATCGGGTGCACGTTGTGAAGGAGCTGCTGCCAGAAACGAGGACCGTATCCTGGAGGAGCTGGAAAAGGGTGGAGAACATCTCAGCTGTGACCTCCTCCCCCCCGGTGCAGGCAGCAGGGATTCCCCAGCTCCCATTCCTGCAGCTCGGTTTGCAGTGGTGAGCAGCCGAGGGTTGGAGCAGGGCAGGCTGTGAGCCAAACTATTTGTGTTTGCTCAACACACGAGCAGCTGTTCATCCCGATCTGCTCCCAAGAGATGCTGCTGGTGCCCTGCTCCTATGGAAGGTGGGATTGCTTTTTGTTCTTCAAGCAAACTGCTCCGGGCAGCTGATGGGTGTTTTCAGGAGTGCCTTTGAACCTTGTCAGGAATCCGCTGGGGTTGTTTCACGTTTGGTTTCTGGTGCACAGCCTTCCAAAGAGAAGCAGACGCCGAGGCCATGGGGAGCGCGCTGCTAACAGCACGATTCCATCAGAAATGCTGGTGGCTGAGATGAACTTTTTCGTGGATAAATCAAACAAACAACCATTTTATGCAATCCACCATCTCTGCTGACTGAAGAAATTCCCCCGGGTCCATTAACAGAGTCTGGCAGCAGCACAGCCCTGCCTTGTGTTTAAACAAGCTTGCTAGCAGCTGGTGCGAGTACAGGCAGCGATGTTCTGGAGAGGATCAGAGCAGTGATGTTAGTGCAGAGCACAGGAACTGCTGTTGGAACACCCATTCGGAGCGTTTCTGTGTGAATTGTGAGTTGGCTCTCTGCTGTCCCAGCGCTCCAGAGCCAATGCTTGAGCTCAGAGCATCACAAGGGTGCGGCTACGGCCGCTGAAACGCGGCGGGACGTGGGTGGTATCACAGCCAAACCTGGAGCCGGAAAGCCGTGCTTGGGGGAGAGGAGCTGGGAGAACTCGTGCAGATGGGATGGAGCGGAATCACAAGGGCTCACCTTTGGTTTGCGATGTTTTCTTTGAGCTCCGAGCCCGCGATGTGGAACTGGGCGAGCTGGAGACGGCTCCTGGGGAAGCCTTGCCTTGTCTGCTGTTGTCATGGTGCTGGGAGAGGCGGCGCAGCTCCGCGTGGAGCTCTGGTGGCAGAGGGAAGGTCGGGTGGTGCTGGGAGGGAGCAGCCATCTCGGAAGCGCCGAGATGAAGGCAGCGCTGTTGTGAGATGCTCGGGAAACCATAGAAACGGTTGTAAGGCGCTGGCTGTGCGATGTGCTGGGGTGGAGAGGGCACTGTGCGATGAGCAGGCGGCTGTCTGCGGTGTGACGGTGCTGCTTTGGGGCTGCTGGTCCCGCCGTGCTCTGTGGATGTGCTGGGGATGGCCTTAAAGAAATCCAGTCCTGCTGAGAAGGGCAGATCTCTGCTGGCACTGTGGGTCTGCCCCGGGGGCTCTGGTTGCTGCCGCAGCTCCTGCTGCTCTCCCAGGACCTGCCTGATGCCAGGCAGCACAACGTGAAGCTCGTTAGTATTCAAAGGAAAGAGCAGCATTGGGATTTGCAGCACGCTTCTCCCTTCTCCTCAGCGTTGTTTTTGGTGTTGCCATGTTAACTCTAGCCAGAGCAGCATCTGCCACATATCAAATGCTGAAGTGCTATAAATCAGTGCTGGCGCAGGGGATGCAGTCTGTGTTTGGCCTTTCCTGCACTCGCTGTCTGCCCTGGCTCTAATTGACCTCTGGAGAGCACAGCATATGGCAGTAATGGTGATGAGCACCGGTGCTAACGATGGAGCCTGCTGCCTCTGAGCTTCCACAGCCTGGGACCTTCTGTTAAAGCCCAACTCCAGGCTCCTTGTGGTGATGGGGATGTGCTGTGCCCCCTGTACCCACACTGTGCTGCCCAGCAGGCTCCAACACACTTTGAAGAGGTGTTTGCTCTCAATCGGGGCTGCTTTTTTCCTCTTATTGCATGCTGGTGTTCCTAGAGCACCTAAAGAAGCTGTTGGCTGCAAGATTCACCCATGCCCAGCATTGCACGGAGGTTCTGTTAGCTCCCATACTGATTAATCATGCCCTAGTTCATGGATAATAGTGGCTTTTTTCCCCCCAGCTGTCCTGTGCTGCAAAGCTTTGCTGCAGGTGTGGCTTTGCTCTGTGCTGAAGTGATTTTTTTGCTGTATGTCTGTTACCTGCTGCCCTGGGGCATTGTGAACTTCCACCATTCAGAACGCTCTGAGATGCAGAGCTGGATGGCATCAAGAGGAGCAAAGTAATTTTACTGTAAAGAATCCTGGAGAGCAGATTCTCACGCTCCACCGTTTGGATCTCGTTAGTAAACAAACTGCGTTTTCCCATCAATTTACTGGTGGCAGTTGCTACTTTGAGACTACAGTCAGGTTCTGAAACAAAATCACATTGCAGCAGCATCCCTGAGTGCGTGTGGTATTGAAGAAGGGATTGGCTTTGGTGGCACAGGGGCATCATAGGCAGATCAACCCAGCACTGTGCAGGCCAGAGCTGAGGATGCCCATTGGTTTCTCTGAAATGTGTCGTGGTTTTAAGTCCTCTGAGCTCTGCTGGGAGCCTCTGTGTGTGAGTTGTGTGCGACGTGAGCCTGTCCAGCTTCTGCTTTTGCACTGCCTTGCACAGATGTCCTGTGCGCTGCTGCAGAATGCAGGTGGTGGTGGCACAGTTTGTTCCTTAGCGGTGCTTTCAGCTCAGGGCTGTCTGTGCTGGGGGAACTGAAGGCTCCTGGTGTCTCCAGGCTGCTTTGTAGTTTCTGTGCTCCTCACAGCAGCCTGCAGTGAGTTGATGCTGGTGGGGGTCCGGCTGCTGCTGTCTCTTCCAAGCAAAGAACCAGACCTGAGCTCTCTGCCCATCCTGAGGGCAGCATCAGCTCCAGAGGGGACCTGCACAGCTCCAGGTGTGGGCATTGTGCTCCAGCTGAGCAGCTTCTATGGGACGCAGGCAGTGCTGGGCACCTCTCTGCAGGGCACCTTGCTGCGACCTTGCCTCCTGTAGCATAAATACACACAGACACACTCTGCTATTTATAATCTGCCTCTGCCTGGGGAGAAGGTGAGAGAACCAACATGTGCCCGGCGTTGGTTGCTCTGCTCTCTGCTCAGGCTCCACCAGGAGAGGAACCCTATGGAGCACTGCTGTTCTCTGCTCTCATTTGGGAAAGCAACTCTTTGCATCTGCAGCACCAATCCCTTCCTTCCCCCCATCTCCACCAGCGCAGGAATCCCGAAGCATCCAGAAGGCTCCTCTGTCTGCAGCTGGAAGGGGGAGAGGCTTCTGCAGGGGGGATTTCTTTGGCTGTTGTACGTTGGGAAGCATGAGAGCAAGGAGACGAGGCAGGCTGGTGCTATTTCTGCCTGTCAGGAAGCTTGCAACAGGTACAACATTTGCTTTGAGGTTTCTGCTTTGGCAGAAACGAGGACACGAGGAGACGTCGTGACATCTCACTTTGCTGCCGTCTCCGTCTGAATTTCTGGCAGGGAGGAGAAAAATCTCCAAGCTGCTGTTCCCTCTCTGTCTCAGCACCCTTCCTCCACGCTGGAAGGAGCTGATAACAGCTTGTTTGTGTCTTCCCAGTGCTGAGATGAGGGCTGAGAGCGTGCAGAGCTGTGCTGCCGGGCTTCCCCTGCTGTCTGACAGCAGTAATGGGTGGCTTGGTGCAGAATGAGCTGTGTTCTCTTTCTCCCTTCACCTGGCAGGAGGAGCTCAGTGTGGGGCTGGGGGCTGCCCCCATCACTCCCACTGCAGCTCCATGCAGCACTGAGCCTGTTGCAGAGCCAGATGCCAGCCTTCCTGCTCCACTCTGACTGCAAGCCAGGGGAGGCCTGTGGCATTATGTTTAATTTCTTTGTAATGCCTGTGGCGTTATCCAGTGGTGTGGCATTCTCTGCACCCCAGAGCACTTTGTGGCAGTGCTTAATGCTCCTTGGTGCTGCTGCTGGGCAGGGCTCTGCTCTCAGCAGAACAGGGGCTGCTTTACTTTCCGCTTTATCTGTTGTGTGGGATGGCTGCCTCTGAAAATAGTCATCTTTTCTCTTTGCAGCGTGTGTCTGTGTGTGCCTTTCTGCCCAGTCTGACGTTTGTGAAATCTGCTCTGTTTTCCCATTGGTAACGATGGGGACAGGATGTGAAGAACACCCACCTGTGGAAGGCTCAGCCACGTACCAGACAGCTCACCGTGCATCTGCAGAGCCACGACCTCCCCAGCACCTGCACAGAGCAGTGTGTCACACAGCGTGGTTTCCTCATGCCTTCTTGCACCTCCCTGCTGGAAGTGAGGCAGCACCTTCGAGTGCATAAGCGTGCAAGAGGAGGGGAGGATCCCTGAAACAGAGCCCATTTCCTGGGACTGAGCACTCAGGCCCCATCCCCTGGAGGCAGGAAAATGCCCTGTGCTTCCCAGGTGTGCTGGGAGCGCCCTGAGCTGCCTGGATTTGGGTGCTGGGGCACAATGCAAGCCTTGCTCCTAGCCAAGCCAAGCTGCTGGCGTGGTTGGCTGCATCCCTGCATCCCCAGGCTGGATGTGGCTCTGGGCAGCTCGGTCTGGTGGCTGGTGACCCTGCACATAGCAGGGGGGGTTGAAACTAAATGATGATTGTGGTCCTTTGCAACCCAGGCCATTCTATGAGTCTGTGATCCATCCAGTGTTACCTGCTTGGTGTGAATGTTGTTGTAACAGAATCACTTTGTAAAGGCAGCATGCAGGTCGGGTGGCACTGATCCCTCAGATATCCCTATGAATGAGTGGTGCTGAGGCTGTCCTCAGAAAAGGAATTTCAGACACGTGCTGCCCTGTACCTCCTGGCTGTGCTGTGTGGCCAGGGCAGCCCAGGCACGCGTTCCTCACTGCAGATGCTTCCATTGCTGCAGTGGGAGCTGATCTGTACAGCAGCAGCTGAACCAACATTCGTTCTCCTGTGTTTCTGCAGCCGCCACGCGTGACTGAGGAGCAAAAACAATCTCATGGAGTGACTCATCCCTTTGGGGAAGGTGGGATAAGAGCAGCAGGAGACAGCAAACAGAGGAGCAGTGTCTGCAGGGGAGCCGTGCTGTGCCCCCACGTCTGTGCTGGCTGATGCTGGGCAGCTGAGATGGGCATTGCTGAGAAGTTTGGCTGATGCAGCGTGGGTTTGTTTTAGACAAACCTACAGATGAAGCAATAGCAGCTTTTGTGTCTGTTCTGGGCTGCGTCCTGGGTGATGAGATGGGAGAGCTGGGGGTCCCGCTGTGTGCTGGGCTGAATGAGCTGCTTCTGTGGCTTCAAACCACAGCATTTGCCAGGTTCCTTCACAGTAAGGTGTTCTGAAAGCCTGCTGGGTTGTGTTGCTTCCAGAACAGATTCTGGGGCATTCAGAATCTCTGTAAACTGGTGGTAAATGCAGGGCTGTTTGGCCTTTGTGTCTCAGTTTCCTTTTTCTTGCAGATCAACGAACTCAGCAACGTTCCTGTCCCTGTCATGTTGATGCCTGATGATTTTAAAGCCTACAGTAAGATCAAGGTGGACAATCATCTGTTCAACAAGTAAGTGTGTGCCTCACAGCTTACCTGTAACTGTGCTTCTGTGGGTTGTAGGCACCCAAAGCAGAAGGTGAATTCCTGGAGAGCTGTGCTGGGGGATCCTGCATGGTTAGCAGTGAGGTGTGGGAAGGACTTTGATTTCATCAGCTGATCATTGACAGGAATATTTCTCCTGCTTTGCTTTAGGGAAAACTTGCCCAGTCGCTTTAAATTTAAGGAGTATTGTCCTCTGGTGTTCCGAAACCTCCGGGAAAGGTTTGGGATTGATGACCAGGATTACCAGGTACCTTTTTTTTTTTTCTTTCCTTTCCCTGCTGTCCTGACTCGTTTCTCTGTGATAGAATAACCAACGTGGGGGAGAAACTGCAACACTGGCAGTTTTTGGTGGTTTTTAAGGGCTTATGATCACGGTGTGGATGGGTTTCCCATCGTTGTGAGGGCTCCCAGCAGTGGGATGGATCTCTCTGGGCCAAGCAGTGGGCAATTGCAGGGTGAAAAGGTAAGAGCTCAGTCTGGGCATGGGATAGGAGGCAGCAGACGGCTGCAGGCAGGCAGGAACTGGAGGGTAACGCTGATCTGGTCCTGCATAGCATGAGGAGCAGCCGCGCAGCACCTGCATCCTTTCCTCCACCCCTTCTCCCCAGACCAAGGGGGTGAAGGATTGCTTCTCCCACCTTGAGCAGAGCGGTGTGACTGTTGGAAGTGCCTAGCTAGAGCAGAAAGCAGGAAACATTCAGGTGGGTAAAACGTGACGGCTGGAGCGGGAGCCGAGCCAGGATGCTGAACATAACACCCAGCACTGGAGGAGGTGGGGATGGCAGGAAGGGAATTAAGTAAACCTGTGAGTTTGGTAACGTCCATATGTGGTCGCAATTTCTGCTTCCCATCTCCGCTCCAAGAAATGCTGTGTGGTTTTGAGGTGAGGGGTGATTAAACCGTGCAGCGCAGGCTCGTTTGCAAATGTCAGCGAGCAGAGAGGTTTCTTTTGTTTGCTTTTATTTTCCTGATGGTTTCTAAAGCCGTTGGCAGGAGCAGAGTTGTTCCCTTGCTTCATTAAAGTTTTAGAGGCTTTAAATGCTTCCTTCTGAAAGGAAAGCTCTCTGTTTGCTCGCAGCACTGTGTGGTAAATCTCTCTTTGCAGCAGGCTGTGCTCGCCTGCGTGTGTCTGCAGCAGAGCAGGCTCCCTCTGGTGTCCACTGCTCAGAGAACCCAAGGGTGGGAGGAACAGAGCCACAGCCAGCTATAAAACACACCTCAGGATGCACTGCCCAGCCCTGGCACCCTGAAAAGGGCATCCACCTCGAGCTGAAGGCCGCTGTTAGATGTTGGTGCTGTTGTGTTTCGGAGCTCAGCTCCCCCCGTCTGCTTGCAAGCAGGACGCGGTTAGAGCCTGTACTGATGGGTGACAGAATGGCTTCTGGATGGGTGCAGGTGATGGAGGTGCTGGAGTTGGGAGCTTGGGATTTTGCAGTGGTGCTGTGGTTGGGATGAGAAGCTGCAGTGTTTTGTTGCTAAGGGTGGAGATGGGGATATAAAGGCGGTTGCTGCCGAGCAGTTCGTGGTCACTTCTCATCTGATTGGGCTGAGGGTGGCTTTTGTTTTTGGGATGTCCTGTAAAGAATTCCTAAACACAGGAAGTGTTGCCAGTTTACGTGCATGACTGTTTTCACTCATTTTGTTCTGGTTTTATTTAACCCTTGGTCTTTGGGCTCTTGTGACAGAGCCGGGCTGTGGAGGTGCTCCTGAGCACCCACCTGCTTTCTGACACCGCTCTGCTTCCTTCTCAGTGAGCTGGCAGCTCCTGCCTCTCCTCCCCACGATTTCATTCTGTTTCCCTCAGAATTCAGTGACACGAAGTGCCCCAGTGAACAGCGACAGCCAGGGCCGATGTGGGGCCCGGTTCCTCACCACCTACGACAGGAGGTTTGTCATTAAGGCCGTGTCGAGTGAGGATGTGGCAGAGATGCACAACATCTTAAAGAAGTACCACCAGGTACGGTGAGTCTGCAGCCCTGCAGGGAGCTTTGGAGCACCCTGTGATGTGCTGGGGAGCTGTGGCAGAGCTTGCAGATAGAAAGCAGTGTTCTGTAGCACCTGAGAGCCTATGAGGGCTCCTTCACAGTGCTGAGTCCTTCACTGCTCACCCTTACAGCAATGAATTATGGATTGCTGTTATCTGAGACCTGTGAACGCGATGCTAATTCAGTGCTTTGGATTAGACTTTGTGAAGGGACCAGGGGAAGGACAGAGCTGCTTGCAGCAAGGAAGAGGAGGCAGGTGACACAGCTGCAAGTGTTCTGCTGTTGTCTGTGGTATCTTCCAGTCCATCTGCACTTTACTTCCATGTAACCAGAGAGGGGATGTTAGATGCTGCCAGCAGCAGGCTCAGGCTTCTGTGACCAGGTGGTGGGAGGGCACGCTTGGCCTATCACAGCAGGCTGGGCCTGCACACATCGAGATGCTCTCTCTCAGCTGAGGGCTGTAAACATCTTACAGTGCCCCAGCTTGCTGTTCTGCAGCTGCAGAGAGCCATTTGCAAGCCTCCTTTCCTTTCTCATCAGTGTCAGATGGCTGGAACTGGAAGCTTCCCTATCAGCTTCTTGCTGAGCTTGTGTTCCACCAGCGGTGGGTGTTGTGTGACAGTGCTGTCTTTCTCTGCCCTTCCCTTCCTGCTTCCCTGCAGTTCATAGTGGAGTGCCATGGGAACACCCTTCTGCCCCAGTTCCTTGGCATGTACCGGCTCACCGTGGATGGAGTGGAAACCTACATGGTGGTTACCAGAAATGTGTTCAGCCACAGGCTGACAGTGCACCGAAAATACGACCTGAAGGTGAGGCTGGGAGCAGAGTGCCCTGCAGGGTGAGGGCTGGTCTCTGTAACCCCTGTGTGAGAGGGTCCTGGGCTTTGCTCCTTTGTTCAGGGAGTCGGGTTTTGGGGGCTTTGTGTGGGACTTAAGGTTCAAATGTCATTCTGTTCCTCTATCCCAAGTGGTCTGCACTGCACCAGGGAGGTCTGTGACTGTCTGAGGCATGAATTACATGGTTTCCATCAGTTCCTTGGGAATGCAGCAATGTTCTCTTCCTTCTTTTTGCTAGGGCTCAACAGTGTCCAGGGAAGCAAGCGATAAGGAGAAGGTACGGACCACCCCTTCCTCCTGCCTTTGGGGAGCAGATGGGATCCAGCTGACCTCCCTCTTCAGAGGGGTTCAGAGCAGGGGAAACAAAGCAGGCCCTGCATGGTACACTGCTCCTATCCCACCCTCCAGGCTGCTCCCAGTAATGTACAGGAAGAGGTGATGCTCTGAGACATTGACACTGCCAGGAGAGGGGGGGGAAACCTCTTGGGACACAAATCCACACGTAGCAAAGCCCACATTTGTGCAATGCTCCCCCAGCGTGTCAAACTGAGTCAGGTCAGCAGTTTGCTTTTGCAACAGCTGCTTCTATAAACCAGACCAACTCCTCTCGGATTCTTGGCACGTCTCAGCATGTTTGTCAATTTGGGTTCTGTTGCCACGAGGGGAGCTTAAAACTGGGAGTTCTGCCCCTGCAAAACCTCAGCTCTGACGTTGTCGTGAAAAGTCCTGTTGATTTTGCACCTTTTTGCACGTGAGCTTTGCAGGTTTGAGGCTACAGAGTGAAGTTCCACAGCAGCTCACCCTGAAATTAATCCCTGGCACGAGCAAAGGAAGTTCCGTTTGCACCAAAAGCTCTGGCATTGAGGCACAGCTTCGTGGTGCCCAAACGTCCCTGGCTCGCTGCCTGTTTAGTCTCCAGCTTTTTCTGTGTATGCAGTTTGTCCCAGGCCATTCATATTAGATCTATATAAAGCCACCACGCTCATATATCATCCTAAGAGCAAAATAATTGAACTCCCAGTTGCACTGAAGGGTTGTGCATTCTCCCATATCCCTCAGGGGTCCACTGCAGACAAATTCCTTCAAACAGCAGTTTTTGGGGTTTGGGTTTTTTTTTTTTCCTCGAGTCTTTTGGGAAAGAAGAGTTTTGTTTTCAATTCTCCCGACCCCAGGCAGAAACCACCAGGATGCATTTCTATTCTGGGAGCTGGTTGGGCTGGAGCCCAGCTGCCAAGCATTCAGCCTGCAGCACTTTTTCCCAGCAGTCCTTAAAGTTGAGCTGTTCTCAGGGTATGAAGGGAAGCACAGAGGTACACAGAGTCATTGACAAACGTTGTGCTTTGCCTGCTGCCATTTCCTGATTAGTGGATGGGATGAGGCCTTATGAACAGGCAGGGGATTCCGGTGCTGCCCCACGCTGAGCAATGGGTGCATTGCTGAAGGACCAGCGTGCAGCCTGGCCTCGAGGGGTCCAGGTTTGGGAATCTGACAGAGGATTTTTTGTTCCAGGCCAAGGATTTGCCGACGTTCAAGGACAACGACTTCTTGAATGAGGGACAGAAGCTGCATGTTGGGGAAGAGAGCAAAAAGAACTTCCTCGAGAAGCTGAAGCGGGACGTGGAGGTAGAGAACCCTGGGGGGTGGCTTTTATTCTATCTGTGCCTTATACCTGAGTGCTCCCTGTGCACAGAGGTCAGCAGTGGCCAGAAGGCACACAGATGTGGTCAGGATTTTACCCTTGGCTGAGGGCACAGCTCCCACATAGGTTCTGTGGGGACTAATATGGGTTTAAATGCCGTGTTCCCTTAGGGGGATACCAGGAGAGCCGGGCAGGATTTGTGATCTCGCACGGCTTCCATGACTCCCATTCATCTCTTCCTCCCAGTTCTTAGCTCAGCTGAAGATCATGGACTACAGCCTGCTGGTTGGGATCCACGATGTTGACCGAGCAGAGCAGGAAGAGATGGAAGTGGAGGATCGGGCAGAGGATGAGGAGTGTGAGAATGATGGCCTCGGAGGGAACCCCATCTCCTCGTATGGAACCCCCCCAGACAGCCCTGGCAATCTCCTCAATTACCCTCGCTTCTTTGGGCCTGGAGAGTTTGATCCCTCTGTTGATGTCTACGCCATGAAAAGCCACGACAGTGAGTATTGTGGGATGCTGCCTTGAAGGTGTGGGGGGCAGAGGAGGCATCTTGTGGGCTGTGTGAGCTAAAGGGAGCGGAGGACTGTCCATAGAGAGAAAGAAACTCGCCCAAGTGTCTCTCCTGTGCTGTCCCTGTCTGCAGGTGGTGTGAGTTTGAATGTTGGAAGTGATGTTTTAGGAGCAGCACAGCGTTCAGAGTGCGTGTGTGGATCTCTGGTGTGCAGTTTATTCCTCTCTGCCCTTCCAGAGCTCCCCCTGCCTTGCTTTCTCTGCTGTTTGCGTTAAAGCAGATCTGCTGTTTCTCAAGGAAGGGATGTAACTGGGCTTTGCTGACAGCTCAGGGTGTGCTAGCAACTCTCTTGCCTTGCTAGGTGCCCCCAAGAAGGAAGTGTACTTCATGGCCATTATAGACATCCTTACACCATATGATGCAAAGAAGAAAGCTGCACACGCTGCCAAAACAGTGAAACATGGGGTAAGCAGCCTGATTCCTGCAGGGAGGATGGACTTTGGGGCTTCTGCTTTGCCTGCATGCCTGTCTGTGTGCGTTTTGTGCCAGTCTGGACATTGTCCAGTGATCCCACATCAAGAGCAGCCCTTCCCTCACTGACCCGAGTTCCCTGCGTGGCAGCAGCAGCCTGGTGGGGCAGGAATGCTCGGGGTGCAGGCAGGCGTGATGCCTTCCTCCTGCCAGACCTGTTCCCAAACTTCTCTGAACTTCCCAAAAGAGCTCCAAAAAAATCCCAATTCAATGGGACGTGGAGTTTCTGCTCTCTTTCCACATCTCTGACCCGTAAGAGAGCAGCTCCAAAGCTCTGACTCAGTAGCCTGCAGGAGAATGCAGCTGCAGCTAAAACCATTTTCCTCGGGGATCTTTCCAGCCCTCTGCAGCTGTTGGCTTTTCCTAGAACTTGCAGGTTCTGTTGTGGGTCTCTCCCAGCAGAGCCAGCGGTGCTCCCTGCTGTCCTCCCTCCTCCTCCTGCTGTGCACGGCTGTGAGCTCTGCATGCAGGGAGGCTGTTGCAATTCATCTCTTGTCTCTGTGCCTTGCAGGCTGGGGCAGAGATCTCCACCGTGAACCCGGAGCAATACTCCAAACGCTTCAATGAGTTCATGTCCAATATCCTGACATAGTCATCTTCAGCCTTCAGAGGAACGCGAGGAGGAGAAGAGGGGCTACTTCCCAGAGGAGAACGCAGCCTGTGACACTAAAACAGACTCTGTAGCAGCATGTGGGGTGTGTGAGTGAGTGAGTGAGTGAGTGAGTGAGTGGCACTGCGTGACTTCAGAGACAACGTATTTTCAGTGCACCCCTCCGACAGCCCACATCGGCCAGGTGGGGGGGGGGTGTGGGAGCCGGGGGGGGGGCTGGGCGCTTTGTTACAGAAGTGCCCAGACATCAATTCGAGGGCTTTTTAAAACAAGAAAAGTGCATTTGTTGCCAGCACTGCTCTTCCTGACGGTGTTTCCTCCTCTCTGACCAAGGGACTCCCAGGGATGTGACATGAGGCGCTGCGCCTGGGGGTCACTCGAGCTCAGCTTTACTTTGGAGTAAAGCAGTGCCTGATGCCACAAACTCCTTTTTTTAATTAATTAATTACCATCGAATTGTCTTTGCAAGAATGACCTCCAAGCCCTTTTACTTCCCTCGCTCTAAGAATTGGAAGGAAAATCGCTCGCCGTCTCGAGGATGGAAAATATGACACTGATAAGGAGGAGTCGCTGAACTTTAGGTGAATTCAGACTGGGACACTTTATATCTTTTGGTTAATTTAAGTAACAAAAATATGTTGGTGGTTGTTTTTTTGTTTTTTTTTTTTCTTTTGTATCTGCACTCGATTTACAAGAAAGATGAGGGAGATGAACATCTACCAAAGATGATCACTAAGAGAGGGCTTTGCTCCCGGAGCCTAAAAAAGCAATGTGAGAAGCACTAAGAGACGCTGAACGACATCGGATGGTGATGTGCTCAGACCCAGAGTGCTGCACCATCGGCCAGCTGTGAAGATGATGTGAAAGGACAAAAAAGCAAAGCTGTGTCCCTGTAGGTGTGGGACAACACCTGACTGCCTGGAACCTTTCCCCACGCACCGCAGTTGGGAGTTGCTGTGTCTCTTTGGTTCGTAGCTTCGTGTCTGCAGTTCAGTGTTAATCCAGCTAACGTTGTGTCTTCCTCATTCGCTCGGCCTGCAGCAGGCATGCTTGGATTTGCTTCCTGATGGAGGGTTGTGGGTTTGTTTTTTGCCATGGTGATGTGATTGTGCCCGGAGCTGTGGCTGTGTGCTCCTCTCTGAGCAGTATGGAAGGATGGGAATACATCCCCCACTCCCCCCCCGGTGCCCCCCGGAAGGGCGGGCCGGCGTTGAGGGTTGTTGTGGGCTCCATTCTCAGCACTGCACGACGCTGATGGACCTTTGGGTTCCTTCCTTGAACAAAACTCGCCGTCGCGACGCGTTGCTTATCTGCCTTGAACTGTTTTCACAAATGCCTTTGTTTTGGGATGAAGCTCTTTGGGCTGCCTGCCCCGTGCTGTAACGCCCTGCAGGGCTCACTCCTTTTGGGGGATCTCTGGTGCTCATTGCATCCCAGCTGTGTCCCCGTGGGCTCCTGGCTCTGCTGTGGGATGTGGGATCCGGGCAGTTCTTGTGATGCAGTCTGAGTGCCACCACTCTCAGCTTGGAAGGGGACACAAGGGCCTCGAGCTTCAGCCCATAGAGGCACGCTGTAAACAGGGCACTCACAGAGTCAGAAATGACCATCGGGGGTCACAGAGGGACGCAGACCTTTGTGGCCATTTGTGGGTCGTTCCCTACGAGGTGGGGCAGCCTCAGAACGAGTGCAGCTGAGAGAACGCTTTCAAAAGGGAGGATGGGGGGCACGGCCGTGCTGTGGGCGTTCCGTTGGTTGCTGTGCTCTTTGCAAGCAAGAAAATAAGCACTTAACGTTTACTATCCCTTAAGAATTTGACACCCATTGCTTTTTATTCTGGACGGTTTGAAGAATCTTGCATTGGAGCTGCAGCTTTGGCCCAGGGAGCTCTGCTGGGCCGCGAGCCGCCTCCTTTTCAACCGATCATCTTTAAATCGCTTATTTATAAAATAATAATAATAATAATAATAATATAAAAGGAGAGGAGAGGGTTGGGGGGGTGGGGAGGAAGAGGGAGGGGGGGGTCTGTGAGCTGCGGGCGCTGAGCTGTGCTGCTCCTCTCCAGCAAAACTCGTGCTGGGACTGAACTGGAGGGCTGTGGCTCAGCCCGCTTCCCCAGCTCTGCCCCTTGTCGAGTTGCCATGCTGTGTGTCCTGCAGTAAGGAAATGCCATTTTCTCCCTTAATGCTGTGTTACCCAGGTGTGTAACTTCGTTTAACGTGAGCGTTTTGTACATTGTTTACATTGGGGGAGGTAGCGTTGTGTTCAAGATGCTAATTTTCGTTTCCAGACAGTATTTTTCTTACCAGAACAAGAAGGTGAAGCTGCAAATATTTTGTTTTTAAAAGGGACTTTGGGTTTTTGTTTGTTCTTTTTGGTTTTTAAATCTTATTTTAGGTCACTGTTATTATTACTACTTTATTTTTTTTTTTTAACTCAAGTATTTAAGAAAGCCTAGCCCGTTCCATTCTGGTTTTACAGCTACTCGTGCTCGTTTGTTGTCTGTTGCTGGTGTGTTTAGTTGTAGTGTGCTGGATGTAGGTAGCTGTGTCTGTAGATGTGCCCCACAGAGTGCAGGGGGGGCTGGGGGTGGTCCTGCAGGGTGGGCTCTCAGAGCGTGGCTCTGATGATGTTGAAATGTGAGCACTGAAATCTGCTTTGGGTTGCCTGAAAGAGAGGCCCTGGGGCAAAAGGGAGAGGGAAGGCAGAGTGCAGCAGCAGGGCATGGCTGAGTGCTGTGCTGCCCGGTTGGTGCAATAGAAAATGCTCAAGAATAGGATGGGTCACCCAAAAGTGGGGGCTGGGAAGGGGGGGGGGGAAGCAGGGAGCACCCACCTGTGGGTCTGCCCCAGGGATCAGCCTGCTGCTGGCATTGCAGGAGCCGTCGGTGGGAGCTCAGTTCTTGCTGCAGGGAGCAGAATGCTCCTCCCTTCTGTCTCAGAGGACCCAGCGTTCCTTACAAAGGCCACGATTGTGAAGTTCCTCACGTGGAACTCGGCGTGGTTCTTCGCTTCTGCTTCCCTGCATTCCTGTGCTCCCCCTACGCTGGAGGATCCTGGCTTCCAGCTGCTGTGCCATGAGCAGCAGGAGCACTGAAGCACTCGAGTTGTACTTTGTGAGCTGGGAGAAGAGCCTGCATCCCCAGCTGTGAGCTCTGACGGTGGTTTAGTGGCTGCAGGCTGCGTTCAATAGGGATTGTCTTCATCTCAGAGCAGCTGCCTCTGTCCCGTGACTGCCATGCAGTCTTTAGAGGCCTCCCTTCGAGCTGCAGAGCTCCCACCCCGAGGTGGCACAAACCCTTCAGCAGTGTGCAAAGCCTCGGTTTGTGACACCGCGCAACCGATCTGAGATGGATCGCTGCTACAGCAGCATCTCCTCCCCAGCACCGTTTCAGGTTCGCTGTCACCTTGCCCTACTCCTGCAGAGCTGCTCTCCACATCACTGCTGATTCTCCTTGCT
Source organism: Centrocercus urophasianus (assembly GCF_019232065.1). Taxonomy (NCBI): domain Eukaryota; kingdom Metazoa; phylum Chordata; class Aves; order Galliformes; family Phasianidae; genus Centrocercus; species Centrocercus urophasianus. The sequence continues at coordinate 3,978 of NW_024885134.1, read as the reverse complement.
CTTTTCCTGCGGGACAGCAATGGCAAAGCACAGGGAACCAACTTCTGCTCGTCGTTGCTGAGGGCGGTTTTGGTTTTCAATGCTCGCACCCTGCGCTGCTCCTCGCTCAGCTGCACGAAGCAAAGGGCAGCAGATCGAGTTGTGGCAAGGGGGTGTGAAACACAGGTCTGAGAGGGGGGGAGCAGGGCGAATCAGTGCAACCGAAATCAAATGTGAATAAATTAAGTTTGAGACTCAACAAAACAAACAAAAAATAATAATAAGGCGTTCTAGGGTTTTTTTTTTTCCACTGCTGTTTTTTAAATAGGAATTTGAAGTCCTCTGTGCTTGTCTGTTTGCTAGGAGCAGTTTGAGACACTGTTACTGTTTTGAAATGCATGCATGTTACGAGATGAGTCTCCAAGCAGAGAAAAATAAAATCAAAACTTTGTGTACGTGTTGTTCTTCCTTGCTGGCCTCTTCAGCACGTTCTGCTGCCCAGCTGGTGTTGCAGGGGATGTTTGGTCATCTTCAGTGCTGGATTAACCACAGCTGGAGCAGAGCTCTGTGCTCCCAAGGCCTGGTTCTGCCATGTGCTGCACGTGAGAACCATTCAGAGCTGGCAGGAGGAGATGCTGCTGATGCTCACATACAGGTGGACCGAGGAAGATGAGCAGAGGTGGCTTAAAGATAAGCTCTGCTGGTGTGTGAAACCCGAGCTCCTTCTGCTAGCTTTACAGAGAAGAACTGAATCCCGCTGTTAGGGCTCAAGCAAAGGAAAGTTCACTACAATGGAGAGCTTTATTTTAAAAAATTTGCACATAATCTGAGCTGAGAGACACAGGAACAGCTGTGCTGGGTTAGTCCATGCGTGCCTTCAGAGTCCGGGTGGTGATCTTGTCTTTTTCACTAAAGAGGGAGACAGAGAAAACTATTAGCAAATCAGTGTTAAACACTGATGATCATTTTCCTCACAAGGTGCACTGTGCAATGCAGAATCATGAAAGGTGGCTGTCAGAGCTCAGCAACCCCCCTCCTCCTGCCGCTGTGTCCCAGGGGAGCTGAGCAGGCTCAGTCAGCAGCAATGCTTGGGAACAGTGCTGGGCAGCAGCAGCACGAGCAAAATAAGCTGCACCTGATGAGAGTCTGACTGCAGTCAGAAAGCTAACCCTGCATCCTGCTGTGGCAAAGAGCGTTCTCTTGCTCAGTGCTGCTTCCACTGAAGGGATCATGCTGCCAAACACTGATGGGAATGCTGTGAGAGAATCCACACACAGTGAGAGTTGAACTCTAGAGTTAACTGCTGCAGTTGTAGCAACAGCAAGCATACATGGGAAATAACTACTTAGTAATGCTTTCTGCTCTAAGAGTAGAAAGGGAACAAGACTGGAGACAGCTGGGAAGCCAATCCATCAACTGATTTTAGCCCCCCAGGCTGGGAAACTCTACCTGTGTTCAGAAGGGAAAGAAAGCAGCACTCACATTATGTGCACTACTACCCCCATGCCAGACAGGGCATCTCTGTCCACTGCATTCAACATGGCCTGCGAGATGGTTTCAAAGAGGTGATCGGGTTCCTGAAGAAGAGAAGCTGTTTTAGTTGGTCTAAGAACTGGACGTCGAGTCACCAGATTTTATCAACACCCCCAAAACACCATCGAGATGCCACAAGCATTTTCCTACAGGCTGCTGTGAGCCTTTATTCTCCCGACTCATCCAAGGACAGAGCTGCTCAGCCAACCTTCTCCCTGCTTCCCCAGCTAACAGCAGGAGGCAGAACCCCAGGATCCAGGCAGAACCTGCTTGCCTCACTCACCATATCGGGCTCCCAGAGGGACTCACACATGCCATACATCTGCTCTGAGCAGGTGCCGCTGACCACAAAGTCCTCAGTTATCATGGGGCAGCCAATCAGGTCCAGGGAGCAGATGAAAGGTTCGTGTGTTATGGGGTCCAGGCCAGCGATGACCGGTTCTGTGTAATAAGGTCCAAACCTGGGGAGAAAAACAGAGTTCAAAACAGTCTGACCATTCCCAGTCACATGTGAATGTCCGTACAAGGAAAATATCCCACAGGCACTCCTGGTGGTGGACCTTTCAGACTGATCTAGAAGCATCCCCCAGCTGTTTTAACGTGGCAAAGTGAATAAAATTTTACTGCTAAGTGGAGTATTTTAACCAAATTCATTATTATCTGGCAAGGAATCTGAAGATAACATTGTCAATAAATGAATGTTTCCTTTTCCCACGTCAAAACAAGCCTTTATAAGGAGGCTTCCCCAGCCTCCCAGCTCTCTAGAATCAGACAAGCTCCATCAGCTGCACCCTTTGCCAACACACAAACAGCACTCAGTAGTTTGAGTTACCGTCTCTCGTAGAGCAGATTGGAAACCATGCTCATAAAAGTCTGCGGTTTGATCTGCCTCCCTTCCTTCAGCTCATAGAGGTTCAGCCTGAACTTCAGCCTCTGGGCTCTGCAAGAAGAGAGGACCATCAGCATTAAGGCCCAAGCAGGTTCCTTTTGCTTTCATCTTCACCAGGCCTGAGCTGCTCACAGAGATACCAGCTGCTCCCAATGCGTGCCTGAGGCAGGCAGGAACACCAGGTGCAATTCCCTTTTATACTTGAAGTTATTCATCCCTAGCAGCAACGAGGTCTTAAATCGCACGCTGTTTTACTTTTAAGATAAAGAATCCACTCCTGTATGGCAAACATAAGCAGGAGTTTTATAAACACAAGTAATCAAAAATCAGGGAAACATTCCAGCACATACATGTGAGGTCAGAAGCGAGCACAGCGTGAACCAAACTCGACTCTTTCAATTTGTCTCAGAACAACCCAAAAAAACCCTGTGAAGGGAGACCAGAGGGGTGCTGGTACCACTTGTTATGCTCCTCAATTTATGCACGTGGCACAGGCTGCCATTGGTGTCCATGCAAATAAACCTCTCCCAGGCTCAGCCTGGGGACACGCAGCTGGGACAGCACCACTTACACCGTCTGCACGTCTGTGGCCAGACCTGCCAGCCCAATGTACAGCCTTTCTCCCATAGGGAAAATCTTCTGGAAGTCCGTGGTGACCATCTGTGCCTGGATCCCAAAGCGACGGTCGGCAGCGATGGCCACGCAGTTCTTCCCCCTCATGGCCATCACGGCCCCACCGTTATATGACATAATCGACTGCAAGAGAAGGCAGCAGGTACAGCAGGGGGGCACAGCCCCACACATCCCATCTCCCAGCCTCACAGGGACTTCTCAATTCCCCTCCCAGCCTCCCCCAACCTTTCCCCCCTTCCCTCCCCCTCCCCAGTCCCACAGGAACCATTCAACCCTGCCTCCCTCCCTCTCCCACCCTCTCCTCCCCCCATCTCCCAGTCCCACAGGGAACCCCCCGACCCCTTCCCCCCCAACCCCTTTCCCCCCTTCTTCTCCCTCCCCCCCCCCATCTCCCAGCCCCCTAGGGATCACCCAGCCCTGCCCCGCACCCCGGTTCTGGCTTAGAAGCCGCTGCGTAGTCCCCGTCCCCCCCCCCAGCTCACACCGGCTGGTTTCTCGCTTAGCCGTGGCTCCGCAGGCCCCGGTCCCAGCCCCGATGTGTCCCGGCCCAGCACTCACCATGATGCCGGCTGTACAGACAAATCCTGCGCCGCTGCTCCGCTTTCGGCCTCGGCCTCAACCCCGCCGCTCCGCTGTCCCGCCCCTCTCCTCCTCCCATTGGCCACCGCCGCGCTCTTCCGGTCAATCCGTCGCTCGCTATTGGTGGACTGTCCCGTTGGGAGGCAGAGCCTGACTGGCTGCTACCATAGAGGAGGAGGAAGGGAGGAAAATGAAGAGTCATAGCGAGCGGGGCATGCCGGGACGGCGGCGGACCGCGGGGCGGATGCTCTGCTGGGTGTGCATGCAGGGCTTGCACGGCTTGGGCATTGCACAGATAGATGGACGTGTATGCAGGCCATTGCACAGCTGGGTGTGTATACCGGGCATTGCACAGATAAATGGAC
>NW_024885133.1:1514219-1517206 GCF_019232065.1 Centrocercus urophasianus | reverse complement strand
AGCCAATTTGGTTTACATTAATTGAATGTCAAGCTAAAGCCAATTTGATTGAAGCCAATTGAATGCATACGCTGAAATCAGCGCAACTCTCAAAACGGCCACAAAGGGGCACGAGTCTGAAAGTGGCCTGGAAGGAACGCAGATGGCATCAGAAGGAAGCGTTGATTGGCCTGGGAGCAGAAGGGCCCTCAGGAAGGCTGCGGGTGGGTTGGATCGCTGGGCTGAGGCCGATGGGATGAACTGTAATGAGACCGAGCGCCGCATCCCACACGCTGCCTGCGATGACCTTGGTAGGGGCTTGTGGCAGAGTGACAGGAAGATCATGGAAAGGGAACGGAGCGGGGATTTGGGTAACGGCTCAACCGAACCGAGCTGGCGGTGAGTGTGGGAGGCCAGGAAAGCCAATGGCGTCGCAGGGGGGAAGTCATCGACTGGAAGCGTTGAAGGCATCTTCACCTGTAATACAGAGACATGCTTTAGAAGGAGGAACGCAGAGACCCAAACGGTGCTCACCGTCAGCCCACCCCCACAAAACGTGGAAGCCAAACACCACTCCAAGAAATGGCTTCAGAGTAAGGTTAGGAGTATTTAACAGGAAAGGTGTTAGGGTTAGGTACATCAGGATTAGGGTTAGAGAAGGCCAAGGCAAAGGCAGGAGCAAAAGGCAAGGAGAACAGCGGAGGGAACGCCAAAACAGAGGGCAAAGGGATGGGAAAGACAAGGAGAACGCCAAAGGTCGTGTCAGAGGTCAGGCCCAAGGAGAAGGCCGCAGAGAACGTCAGAATGGAGACCAAAGAGATCAACGCAGAAAGCCAAAATGGAGGGCGAGGTCCGTGAGAACGCTGCAGGGAAGGCTGATGCAGAAGGTCAAGGGCAATGGCCAAAGAGAATGCGGCACAGAAGGCCAAAACCAAAGGCAAAGAGAATGCTGTAGGAGATGCCCAAACAAGAGGCCAAAGGGAATGTGGCAAAGAAGGCCAGGAGCAATGGCCAAAAAGAACATGGAAGGGAACGCCAAAATAGAAGCCAAAGAGAACGCCGCAGGGAACGCCAGAAGAGGAGGCCAAAGGGAATGGGGCAAAGAAGGCCGAGGGCAACGGCCAAAGAGAACGCAGCCACGAACGCCAGAACTGAAGGCCAAAATAATGCTGTAGGGAACGCCAGAACGGGAGGGAAAGTGAACGTGGCAAAGAAGGCCAAGGACAAAGGCCAAGGGAATGTGGCACAGATGGCCAAAGCCGAAGGCCAAAGAAAACGCAGTGAAGGTGGCCAAGAGCAAATGGCCAAGAGAATGCCACAGGGAACGCCAAAACAGGAGGGCAAGAGAACGTAGCAGGGAAAGCCAAGGGCAAGGAGAACGCTGCAGTGAAAGGCTGGAGGCAAGGAGAACACAGAAAGAAAAGGACAGGCAGCATCTAGGGCACCATGAAGTGCAGAAATGAGCTCTGGGAACCCTACCTTGTGCCTCGCTAAGTAATGAGTAAACACCGGTGGGTGAGCATCGCCCTTACCTGCTGGGCAGACAATTACCGGCCAGCAAAGCGGGGTTCCGGGCATCCCAGGAAATGCAGATTCCGGTTCCTTGCAGCTGCCTGAAGAGCCGCGCACCTCCGTGCTGTCCTTAAAGTGCTCAGGAGCAACGCAACTCTGCTGCCACCTGTTGGACACAACGCAGTAATGAAGGCGCTGCCCCACATGTGTGGGGCTGCACCCTGAGCACAATGCTGTAATGATGACACAAGGGTTGTAATCAATTATAATTAACGTTAGGGATAGAATTAATGGTATTGATAGGGTGGAAGTTACAGATGGTCTAACATCAGTATTCTGCACTACAATTACAATTAAGGTTATTTGACAAAACATGGGGCATTATTTTTATGGCAGCATTCAGGGTAAGAGACATTTTCAACACTGGGTTAAGGGTTTGGTCTACAGATACGCTGCAGGTTAACACAATTATCGTCAGAACTCCCATTCAGCTGTGGGTTCAGGTCAAGGTTAACATTAAGGCTGCCTCCCAGCTCATCATAGAGTGCCAAAGGCAAAGGGAAGCAGGACACCCAGGGCAGGCAAAGGAAAGCAGAACTCCCATGGAAAGCCAAGGTAAATGCAAAGCAAACAGCCAAGCTAAGGCAAGGGCAAAAGCAAAGAGAGCACCAATGGCAAGCCAAGGAGAGGGCAAGGAGAACGCAACAGGAAAGGCCAAAATATACAGCCAAAGAGACCACAGCAGGAAAGGTCAAGGGCAAAGGCCAAAAGAACGCAGCATAAAATGCCAAAACAGAAGGCCGAGGGAACACGGCATGGAATGCCCAGGCAAGGGCTAAGAAAACATGGCAGGAAGTGTCAGAACAGCAGGGCAAGAGAATGCTGCCAGGAACGCCAAAATCAAATGGTGAAGAGAATGTGGCTACAGAAAGCCAAGGGCAATGGCCAAGAGAACATAGCATGGGACACAATAACAGGGGGGCAATGGAATGCCCAGAGAAGGGCAAGGCCAAGAGAACGTGGAAGGAAATGCCAAGGATGATGGCCAAGAGAACACGGCAAGAAACGCCAAAACAGGAGGGCAGGAGAACGCAGCAGGGAACGCCAAAACTGAATGCTGAAGTGAATATGGCAAAGAAAGCCAAGGGCAACAGCCAAGAGAACCCAGCATGGAACACAAAAACAGGAGAACAAGAGGATGCCCAACCAATGGCAACGGCTAAGAGAACATGGAAGGAAATGCCAGAACAGGAGGGCGAGAGAACGCGGCACGGAACGCCAAAACTGAATGCTGAAGTGAATGTGGTAAAGAAAGCCAAGGGCAATGGCCAAATGAACGTGGCATGGAGCACAAAAACAGGAGGGCAAGAGAATGTAATAGGAACGGCAAGGGCAAAAGGAAGGAAAACACTGCAGTGAAAGGCCAGAGACAAGGAGAACACAGAAAGAAATGGACAGGCAGCCTTCTGGGCACCATAAAGTGCAATTAAGAGCTC